>NC_056744.1:1129526297-1129551297 GCF_019279795.1 Protopterus annectens | reverse complement strand
CAAAATCCGGACAATACCAAGAAAGGAGGGGGGGTATCCATATTCATCAAGGACACCCACACCTCAAGACTGGTGGCAACGCATGATGCATCGGAGACCATCCAGGTGCAATTAACCATAGGCAAGACTGCTCTGCAAATTGTAGCATGTTACAGGCCACCCTCACAAACTCAGGAACCTCACATGGCCTTCCTGAAAACACTGGAGGGATAAATGTATCACCAAACACCATCATACTAGGTGACTTCAATTACCCTAATATAGACTGGGAACACTACTCAAGCCCAAACACCCTAGCCCAAAAGTTCCTGGAATTCATAAACTCAAATGCCATGGAACAACTAGTCACCATCCCCACAAGAGGAGAAAACATACTTGATCTCATCATCACGAACATGGGAGCACAATGTTCAACACTGGAAGTATACCCCTCACTGGTGAGATCAGATCACAAACTAATCTCGCTGGAGGTCCTCATCCCACCCCACCTGAAATAAAAAGACCACAGTAAAGAACTTCTCGAAAGCCGACTTCACACTTCTAAAGACTAGTGTGGTCTCCTTTAAGGTCCCGAGCCGGCGGAAAACAGTACTCAAGCCGCTGAATCACTTACAAATGCCTTCTACCAGCACCTGCAGGACTGCATGGATAAGGCAATCCCAAGCAAAACAAAGACTCTTTGTACCAAAGGCAAGCGTCCAGTCTGGTGGACCCCAGCCATAAACAAACTCTACAACAAAAGGAGGAAGCTACTACAAGATAGAGCAAAATCCTTAAAAGGTAAGACACCTTTGATCACTATAAGTAAAAAACTAAGAGCTCTCATAAAATCATCCAAAGCAAATTTTGAGAGAAAAATAGCTAAAGACTCAAAAGACAATCATAAGGCCTTCTTTAGCTATGTTAGAAACCTGGGAGGAAACTCCCAGATATGCTCAGAACTAGTTCAAAATGATGTGAAGATTACTGATCCTACAGACATTGCCAACATACTGGCTGACAGGTTCAGTGCAAACTTCTCACCCCCCTCCCCCCCAAAAGGAGAGATATCTATACCAAACAACTGCAGCCCCCCAAACATCTCTAACGCCCAAGTGAGAACTGCTCTCTGCAAAGCAAAAAACACAGCATCCATGGGACCTGATGGTGTCCCCGGCTGTGTGCTCTACGAACTCAACGAGGAATTAAACCCACAGCTAGGACAGCTGTTTAATCATAGTCTCACCTCTGGATATGTACCCAGGGAGTGGCGCACTGCAACTGTGGTCCCACTTCACAAAGGCGGTGCCTCCACCGACCCTGGAAATTACCGGCCCATTAGCTTGACAAGCCTTATCTGCAAAGCCATGGAGAGGATCATAATGGACCTCATAAATAAAGACATAGGGAATTTGCAGACTTTGGATCCAACCCAGTTTGGCTTTGTCAAAGGCAGATCATGCCTTTTAAACTTGGTTGACTTTTGAAACAGTCACCAAAGCCATTGATGAGGAAAGGCAGCCCATACAGCCTACCTCGATCTGGCGAAGGCCTTGATACAATACCCCACTCGGGTATCATTGAAAAACTCATCAGCTTAAATGTTAACCCATACATCACAAGATGGGTTGCAAACTGGCTGAGTGACAGAACCCACAGGGTCAGAGTTGCTGGCGCCATGTCAGACTCAAAGCCTGTCACAAGTGGTGTCCCACAGGGCTCAGTCCTGGGCCCACTCTTGTTTGGCATCTACTTTTCCGAAGTACAAGCAAACACAGGAGGGTTATGGCTGACAAAGTTTGCAGATGACTGCAAACTGGGCGCCATAGTCGAAAACGCATCTGACACAGATATCCTTCAGAAAGGTCTCACAGTAACGGATAACTGGTGCCAGAGCCATGGCCTAAAGTTAAATGCCAAAAAATGCATAGTCATACCCTTCGGGAAAAACAAGGTTACCCCTAGCTACCATATAGGTGGCAACCCACTGAGCACAGAAGAAGTTATCAGGGACCTGGGGACCCAGGTTGACAGTAGCCTGTCATTCGACACCCATGTAGCTAAAGTAGTTAGGAAGACCTTCTACATTGCCCACCTTATCATGAAGGGATTCACATCTAGATCAAGGGAGGTCATAGTCTCCCTATACTCATCACTCATCAGACCAATGATTGAGTACAATGCCCCATTCGGAATGTATCTGACCCGACACTTGCAGCAGCTGGAGAGGCCACAAAAGTTCCTCACCAAAAGGATAAAGGGTCTCAAAAATCTGTCCTATGCTGCCCGACTGAAAGAACTCCAGCTCTATTCAGTCGCTTACCGCTTGCTCAGAGGTGACCTTTGCCTGACATACAAGGCCATGTCAAACCCAGATTTGATGAATATGCTTCACCTCAAAAAATCTAGATCCGTCAGAGCCACAAGGGCGGGAGACTTAAACCTCGACACGACTATTAATAGGACGTGCTGGAGGGATAGATTCATCACCCAAAGACTCCCTATGCTGTGGAACAAAATCCCGGTATATGTGAGGCAGAGCACCTCGCTGGCCTTGTTCAAGAGAAATCTTGACCAATGGATGGGAGATCGCAGATATACCCCAGGGATTACCTCAGTGTCACTACTAGACAGAGGCACAGCAAAATAATGGGTATAGTTCCCCATACTAAAGGGGTGGCGTAAGCCACAAAACTATGGGCTAGGCTTGTAAATGCCCTCGGGCAGATAGCCTAGTATGAACCTATGAACCTATGAGCTGCAGTCACTTTATGTGGGTATATACAGTCTCTAATTTAAGAAAAAGGCAAACATTTGCATAATGTGCATCACACAACTTGAAATGGGCTGAAATTTCAGTTATTCTTGTCTATAGGCAATGATGTTTGCTCATAGTTAATAGCAGAATGTTTCTTCTTCTTCTTCTTTCGGCTGCTCCCGTCAGGGGTCGCCACAGCAGATCAACTGTTTCCATTTCCTCCTGTCCTCTGCATCTTGCTCTGTCACACCAACCACCTGCATGTCCTCTCTCACCACATCCATAAACCTTATCTTAGGCCTTCCTCTTTTCCTGTTACCTGGCAGCTTCATCCTTAGCATCTTTTTCCCAATATACTCTGCATCCCTCCTCAGCACATGTCCAAACCAACGTAATCTTGCCTCTCTGGCTTTGTCTCCAAACCTTCCAACCTGGGCTGACCCTCTAATATACTTATTCCTAATCCTGTCCATCCTCGTCGCACCCAGTGCAAATCTTAACATCTTCAACTCTGCCACGTCAAGCTCTGACTCCTGCCTTTTTGTCAATGCCACTGTCTCCAACCCATATAACATAGCTGGTCTCACTACCCTCTTGTAGACCTTCCCTTTCACTCTTATTGGTACTCGTCTGTCACAAATCACTCCTGACACTCTTCTCCACCCACTCCATCCTGCCTTGTACTCTCTTCTTCACCTCTCTTCCACACTCACCATTACTCTGAACTGCTGATCACAAGTATTTAAACTCATCCACCTTCACCACCTCTACTCCCTACATCCTCACCATTCCTCTATCCTCCCTCTCATTCACACACATATATTCTGTCTTAGTCCTGCTGACCTTCATTCCTCTTCTCTCTAGAGCATATCTCCACCTCTCCAGGGTCTCCTCCACCTGTTCCCTACTCTTACTACAGATCACAATGTCATCTGCAAACATCATAGCCCACGGGGACTCCTGTCTGATCTCGTCTGTCAACCTGTCCATCACCATTACAAATAAGAAAGGGCTCAGAGCTGAACCCTGATGTAATCCCACCTCCACCTTAAACGCATCCGTCACTCCCACCGCAGACCTCACCGCTGTCACACTACCCTCGTACATATCTTGTACCACCCTTACATACTTCTCTGACAATCCCGACTTCCTTATGCAGTACCACAACTCCTTGTCTAGGCACCTTGTCATATGCTTTCTCTAAATCCACAAAGACACAATGCAACTCCTTCTGACATTCTCTGTACTTCTCCATCAACACTTTCAAAGCAAACATCGCTAATATGACTACCTCTGCAGCTACACACACACATATACATATATATATATATATATATATATATATATATATATATATATATCTAGATAGATAGATAGATATATATGTGTGTGTGTGTGTGTTTGTATATATATATATATATATATACATATATATATATATATATATACACACACACACACACACACACACATACTACTTCTATATAAAAATGGGGATGCAATATATAGTGGTTTATATTTTTAAAACTTAGGCATAGCTCTAAGGGATGCATGTCACATACTGAGTCTGTAAATGGCAGTTGCAGTAAAGATGGTGAACACCAAATAACATTTCTATATATTGCCTTTATCTCCCAACCACTGCTGACAATACTTTTTTAGTAAAACATTATACTTTGTTCACCCTGTCTATTCCAAAATGGAAACTAAAGTCAGGTTCTAGCTTTGAAAAAAAGCAAAATTCAGCAAACACTGTTTCATCTATTCTAAATTTAATACAGAAACTCACAGACATCAGGGGAAATATGGAAAAAAATGACAGACAAATGTATATTGATGGATGTGAAGGTGTACACTATGTTCAGCCTAACATGAGTATTCATATTTTTTAAACTTTTGGTTTGCTTAAGCTGGAAAATCAAACATGATTTATGATGCATGTATGACTTAGAGCTCAGTGTCACAGTTCCAGACAGCATATTGAATAAAACCCACCTTATGCATTTGTCCTTCAGAAGATGGCAGACAGAAGATAATGTTTCAGTAAATGGAGGATATTTATTTTTATACTTTTATCATTACTAATTTGCTTTTCAGCATGATATAATGATTTTCTTCTTTGAGGAAAAAGCTCCCATACCCCCACGAACACCTATGCTCCCATCTAGGGTGTAACTAATACTTTGGTTGCTATAACTTAGTATAAAGACAAGAAATAAATGCAGCTTTGCACTTCTGGCTGTTATGGTTTGTGATGCTTGCGCATCTGTGTTCCATCAGTATGCCCCACTCCAAGGTTCTATGAATTACTATCGAGCTTCAGAACAACCAATGTCACATTACTTAAAATGTAATATCAAAGTCTGCAAGTCCATGGAAGAAAAATGCCTAATTCCACATTACCAAAAATGTCAGCTGACATTTCCATTCAGTCGTGTCAGCATTCAGATACAAAAGTGACTGCCATCTTCAAAATCTGAACTATACTTTGGAAAGCTAATATATTGTAAAATAAAGTTTACTTTTTATGCCATCATGTTTTCCTTATTATAATGAAGTATTTTAGTGAAACAAACAAATATTAGTTACACTGCACTGTTTTAAAAACCCATAAACCACTGACACACTGAAAAACAGCAGTGTTCTACGACTTCTCAGTTCAAGTATGTTATGTTTTATTACCAGCAAAGGAAAAGTATCAGAAAAAAAAATGAAAACCAGAAAGTGTGTGTTGTATGCATTCGAATATGCTGTCTTCCTGCATACAGAGGAACATCATGTACCTTGTTAGATATCACCTGATAAACTATCTTGGCAATATACCTATAAATCTTAAGCATACAGAACATCAAAAATCCCAAACTATTCAGAAGAAGAGAGAGATGTAAGCTACCTTGCATTCGACACCATCAGGAATTAATTAGTCTCACTCACAGGTTGAACTTCAGCCATTAAGAATTGTACACTGATGAACACTTCTTTGGCTTTAAGCTTCTGCAACCTCAGAGTAAAAATTAATTAGTGCAACTGCAACAGCACAATTCCAAATGGAGGGACTTGCTCCTGCTAAAACTCAGGTTTTATTGATTATTGTTATACTGTGTCATTGGTTCATAAACTGTACTGTTGAGGCTTGCCATTTGTGAATAATTAAAACCTTTTGTGTATAAACAATTAAGATATTTATTACCATTATTAAGAGTCCATTTGATGTATATACTATAAACGTGCCCTACTGATTGCAATGTTCCCTCTGGATTACATTACATTTAAGTATTGTAAAAGTAAATCTCAATGATTTTTAAATTGCTGGGGTACAGGTGTTAAATTGCAGGTATGTGATCATTTACTGAATAGTGGTATACTGAAAATCATATTACTGAATGCACAATCCCAAATCTTTAAATGATGAATTCAAAATACCTATTAACAGCATGTCATACTTCTCAACTTCTTAGAGCAAGAAATCTGGACAAAGCCATTAATAAAAGGCCCAAAATAGGGAAATGTTTTAAATATTGCCCTTACAGACTTAGAAAGTTGATAGAATAACAGGTTTTGCATTAGCATGAATTTTCTGAAGGGTATGGAGTCTGAAAGTCAAATGCTTGTCATTATTTTCCAACTTCACTCTGTAATGATTTGTCACTAATTTGCCAGAAAACCACAATTTTATGAAAAATGGACCAAAAATATGAGGCAAAAATCTGGACATTTTGCGAAAATCTGTAAAGTTGAGAGGTGTGATACATATACTACATACTTATACTGTACTAGTACATAACCACTCTACTAACGATATCACTCCCCTGTTAGTGAAATTCACAAACTAACGCTAACATGGGTCCTTTTGTGGGGCACATCCAGCTCTGTACATATGTAGGGAAGTAGGTATTTTGATTTAGTATTGCTTTCCAGTAAGTTGACAAGTAAAGTACCCTTAAATTTCAGGTATTGTTGCATGTTCTGTTGTTCAGTGTCACACTGCTGGACTCTGGTCTGAAGTAACACTTCTTAAATCAGAGCTGTAGCAAGACTGATTTGCGCTGTGGGTAAGGCCCCCATTTGGCATCCCTCAAGTTCCAAAAACAAGCTATTCTGAATATCTAATACTTTTGCTAAACTATGGGAAAGAACTATAACAGCTCTTTACTATGGTTCACTGACTGAAAAAAAGGTCTTCAGGATAACCAAAAAGCTATTATGCAACCAGATAATAACTCATTGCTAAACTGTGTCAAACACCTTTGCTAAACTGTACTGGCTCCTTGATACAGCTCCTAATATGTACTGGTTATTATTTAAGCAGCTATGATCGTGATTGTGGCTACTTAAATTACTAAAGATACTGCTTGTAGCTACTGATTGGTAACTCCTCTATGGTGTTAACTGTGCTCCCTAATAGCTCACACACGGACAAACTGTTCTTTCACTCCACACTTGCTAAGGCTTTGTGCTAAATGATACGCAAGGCCCAATGAATGTTAAACAATAAATAAATAAATGCTGATTACCTTTTAGAAAAACTATAGTCTTTTTAGGTTCCTTTCTGCA
Organism: Protopterus annectens; assembly: GCF_019279795.1. Classification (NCBI taxonomy): domain Eukaryota; kingdom Metazoa; phylum Chordata; order Ceratodontiformes; family Protopteridae; genus Protopterus; species Protopterus annectens. The sequence continues at coordinate 1,129,544,006 of NC_056744.1, read as the reverse complement.
AGATGTGGGTGTATATATAGGCTGTATTAAACTGTCCCTTAATTCCTCTGAATTAACAAACTTTGATATTATTCAGCAAGTCAAACCATAAGCTGATTCACATGCAGATTAACTTATCACAAATAATGGAAAATGAAATTTTATAGCAGAAAGATAATTACAAAGCGATACAATGAAGAATAGTAGGGTGGGACTACCTGTATCTGTCTACAGGGAACAGGTATTAAACTGGAAATGGATAGGGAAACTGAGGTTTAGACTAAAGACAGGGTAAAAATATCCAAGGATTGTCTTGGTGTATGGATGTTGGGGGTTAAGATTTATTTTTTATTGAGATGTTCCAACACCTTTAAAGTGAGAGTTCCACTAAAGACTTCTGTGCAGCATTCCTAGCACTGCTTCTCAGAACCACCATGTTTTCAAACTAAACATACATACATATTGGCTCTTATAATTCTTTTTTTCTCTCCCTCTCTCACATTACCAATGCAGTTAATATTCAACATCAGTAAAAGTTTGCTTCTGTTGCTGCAATGTTTATATTTCATAATATACAAAATGTTCTTCCTAGAATGTCAGCCATGGATTATATTAATGCAATTTTTTTACTAACATTCACTTATTAGAATGCAATTCTTATTGCAGTCTGCTATATTACCCTTCAAGTGTTTCTTAGTTTACAGAATGCACCTGAGTTTTGCCTCAAATAGTTGCTGCTCTTTGTAAAATTTCTGACGCTAACACAAATAATTGAGGATTACAGTGACTAAATAATAGCAGACATTTGATTCTCAGATTTCCTATCCTTCAGAAAATGCATACAAATATGAAACCTGGCATTCTGCTAACTTTCTAAGTGAATAACAGCAGTACGGAAAAAACGTCCCTGACTGTGGGCTTTATTGCTTGATTCATGTATGCTGAGAACTAAGCTTACATAGATAATAGATTAAATAAAATTACTTCTATGTCCTGAGGTTCATTTTTTTTAACTAGCAGACAATTATCTCATAGATAAGCTCATAGGTTTTTACTAATGCAGCAGTATGTTACTATTGCAAGTTTGGCCAACAATGCCAAAAAAGAATCCTTGCAGTGATGTTTGAATATTTAAGTGTGAGTTATGAGAATTGTTTGGTGGAATAGCTTTTCTATACTCAAACTCTCTTAGCGTTGTCTCAACACAAATACTATTCTTAAATTTGCTAATATTGAAATCCTCATCTATTTCCTAAAATTAAATAAGAAAAAAAGTTATGCTTTATTGAAATCTACAGATCTCCCATCAATAACATTCCCATACTTGAAGATATACTGTCCTGGACATCCAGCAAAGTCGCTAATGCAATTAATATTCTAGGTGATGTCAACAACAGTTGGCAGAATTTTACCTCTAACTTCCCATCTTCAAGTCTGAACCTATACTGCTTCACAAACTTATACAAACAACTACCAGATACAACAAATCTAGTGAGAAAAGTTATACTCTTGATTGGATACTGGTATCCAATTCAAATAATTTTACCAGTTCTAGAACACTTCCTGAGACCTTAAGTGGCCACCTGTCTGCCTATGCCCATAGAATTATTATTCATATCCCCAAAGAACGTAATTATAAATCTATCTGTAACTCTCCAGTTTCAACCCAAAATTATTTAACAATTTCTTAAATGCCATGGACTGGTCCTCATTAAAAACACTCTCCCTGAATGAAGCTGTACATCATTTTAACTGTAGATTTCTCAGCATTATCAATAAATTAGCTCCTCTACACATAAAACGAATCAAAATAAATCCCTCTTCACGGCTTTCAATATCAACTAAAGATATTGTGATCAAAAGGAACACAATATGACAAGAAGATCAAAATGATAAAACCCAACTCAACTTACGACTCTTTAAGAACTCTGTAATCTAATAGAACAATCAAGTATACAGAGACAAAAACAACACTATTCACTTCTACAAAATAATCATAAACACAACTCTAGGAATTTCTGGATGTCTTTACATTCCTTAATTAATCCTGGATGCAAGAAAGACCCCAGTCCATCTCTTGAAATCGTTCTCAAACAGCAAACCAATTTAACACTTATTTTATTGAAAGCATCACCAATTTAATTTCATCAGCCATACTGACAACCTCCATTTCCCCTCAAAACTCCTCCAACCTCACTCCTATAACATTATCTTCTCATGGACTTACTAGTTATTATCATCCTATCATTAGTCAATCTTTGCCTAGAAGTATACCCTACTTTTCCCTTGAAACAGTCTCCACATCCTTCATAAAAAAAAATACTGAAACTTAAACCCTGCTCTACTTCAGCAGGTAATCTCCCTTCTGAATACCTTAGACTAGCTGCAGCTGGTATAGCCTAACCAATTAGTATCCTCACCAAAAGATCCATTACAGAAACTTACATGCCCACCATATGGAAAAAGTCCTGTATCACCCCCTTTCATAAAGGGGGAAATTTATTGAGACATCAAACTTTTGTTCCATAGCCATATTGTTCCCTTCCTCAAAGATGGTGGAAAAATATATTCATAAACTGCTTCTTAACCATTTCCTCAACAATAAATTGCTAGCCAACACACAACATGGATGTTGGCCACCCCACATTACCACAACTGCATTACTATATCCATTACAAAAACTGTAAATAAGGCTAGAGATTCTGGCAAATTTGCCCCCTCACAATTTTTTGATTTATCAGAGGGCTATGATACAGTCTCTCACCCTAAACCTTTCCTCCAGTTACCTGAGCTTGGCCTATTATCTCCCATTGTCAAATGGTTTACTATTTACCTCTTTAGCACCCAACAAGCAATAAAATGTCAAGGCTGTTTTTCTCCATACTTGCCTAACAATGCTAGCATTCATCAAGGTTTCATTCTTGGTTCTCTCATTTTTTAAATTTTCATCAGCAATTTATATGCTTCTTCTTGTCAAGGATCACTTATTCAGTATGCAGATAATTCTGCTATCATCTAACACTAGCTCACACCTCCAACACATAAGTCAGGAATAATTTACCTCTATCAAGACCTGGCTTAGCAACTCCCAACTCTTACTTACCCCCCCCCCCCAAAAAAAATTATTTTTTTTCTATTTACTCCTAAATCCTATGTCTCAGATACTAATAACTTCAAAATCATCTTTCTAAATAGTACAGACATTGAATTAGTCACTCTCACAACATTATAGATATAACTATTGACAAAAACCTTAAGTTTGATCTCCACATCCAAAATAATATAAAAAAATCAGAAAATATGGAATGTTCTATAGACATAAATATTTCCTAAATAATTCCACCAAAGCTACCATTGACACTACCTATCTTTTATCTCCTCTCTTATATAGAGCCTAACTCTTTAACAATCTTCAAACCACATTAAATCAAAACTAGAAACTTGCAACAATTAAATAGCTAAGTTTGCTGCTAATTCTCCATATCACACCTGGCACTGCTCTGTTCTTCACTCACTGAAGTGATCTGCACTTCCACAACAATTAATTTACCTTCACTTGATAACAACTCATAATATCAATCACATACCTACCCAGCCCTTAGCTCCACTCCCAACTCCATCCTTCCCAAAATATTTCTGTGGTCAGGAGATAGACATCTCCTGTTCCTATATAAACTTAATAAATCTTCTGAAGAAAGTCGATGCTACTATTGTTTTGCAAAAAAAGTGGAATTCCTTACCATTTTCCATAAGATCTAATTCAAGACCTGGCTACCTTTAAACACATACGCAGAGAATTCCTATCCTAACAACGGCTCTGCTCTTGTACTAATCCAGGGCTAAACACATTCTAACCTTTTCTTTTTTTTCTTTTTCTTCTCTGCTTCTTCACTTATCCACCTCTCTGTAGCTGTCCTATTCTCTGACCTTTATTTCCATTTTAACCTTTCCTTACAATCCATCCTTTATTCATTTCTGTCTTCTATCATTATTTCCTTCCTCTTAATTTACATTCATCTAATAATCAACACTGACTTCCCTAGACTGACTAATCTACATACCTTTTGTAAACACTTTCACAAAATGTTTTACCTGGTTGCATTTGCAAACTATAAATAACACTGCATTTATGTATCACATTTTTTTAATTCTTTGTGTATGTTTTGTAAAACTTTCTATATAACTAGTGCTTTTCTCCCTGGGTCTTCACTGAAAATGGATCTTTTTGCCCATCCAGACCTTCCCACTAAAAAATGTCAATAAATATACATATAAATCAAATAAATTATTTATGCATAGTATATATAAAGAAATGAAGATGATACAAGTAAAAAAGAGTTAACAGGTAAATTATTTTTAGCTTGGATTATGCTAGAGTGATGGGAAATATTGTGGAGTTGGAGAAAAGGGAGGATAACAGAAGCACAAAACAGGATTGAAATGGGATCCCATTCAGTTTGGCGTAACTATAAGTCAACAGCAATAGGCTCTCGGGATCCCATCCGTACATCTTACGAAATGTAAATGCTGCAAGTTTTACACAGTCTAATCAGAAGGGTAAAATTTTGCCACAGGTGAAAGAGGTGCTGTGTCTTGAATTTATCTAACCTGATGATTAACAGAAAAATTAATAAAACAAAAATTAATAAAAAGGTTACAGTTTTGAACACATATGAAATTTTGTTTTATGTATAGAGGTAATAGCTATGTTAATGCATGAACAACAGGTGAAAAACGGACGCAGTGGTAATCAGTGATCTAGCAAAAGTGGCTTAAATTGAGATAAACCACCCCTAGAAGTGCATTAGCAAACCCCACCCAAGCCCACCTCCATCATCTGATGTCAGTATCCTCAAGTTCTCCCTTACGAATATTCAAATGGTCACGGCACTATGTGCTTTGAATATTCAGCTGCATTTATTGTTTTATAATGTAACTGTGATGGAGAGACTGGAATATTATCTTCCACTGAAGGAAGTTTGGCTTTTGCAGGTTTACATAGTGGTTTCTCTGTTTGATTGCCCATGTCTTGGGTTCATAAAGTCTGGTGGTAGTTACTATTTTGCCTGTTATTCAACTGGTTATGACTTCAAAAGAGTGTTGAAATTTCTGATGTTGCACTTGGTTTGTAGGATTGGGATAAAGGATACTGTCGCCAGTGCCAAATCATTTATTGCGAGCGTTTTAGACTGAGTGAACCCAATCTAAGATGCCAGAACTTTTGAGCACTTTATTGACTTTAATAAGTTCTGCAGCGCTTATAGAGCAAAATCTTGTTTTACTTCTGTATGCTTTCTGTTTGGATGTGTACGTGCTCCTGATTTCTGTGGTGCCAGTATATCTCAGTTTTTATCACAATCTGGTGTTTACTCGATTGCTATCTTTATTCTTTTTTAAATTTTGATGAAGTGTGCTGGATTTGGGTTGCAATTTTACTTTTCTTTTGGTGCAGTATCTCATTTTTTTTCTCCAAATTGACAGTGTGTGTATGGCAAATGGCAAAATGTATACCATGCGAGCAGACCTATGTGTGGCAGTACAAACTGCAATGAAGTATTTATGTTTTAAATGTTTGTAGACTACAGACACGAAATATGTATATTTGTTTGCAGTGTCACTAGGCAGTATGGAATATTTTTTCTTCCTGTAGGACAAGATTTTTTTTCTGACAACCAAACTGAGTGAGACTGAGACAGCTTATGGAGGTGCATTTTGAATAGTGTTATTCAAGTTATACTAGCCGTATCTCTCAAACATCTGGAGAAAGTCTGAAATAATGGGGGACAAAGGCCCAAAATAAGGAAATATTTTAAATATTGCTCTTATAAACTTAGAAAGTTGCTAGAATAACAGAATTTGTTTTAGCATGCATTTTCTGAAGGATATGAAACCTGAAACTCAAATATACCTCTCTAAAATCTAGCTTTTTTCCCACTTTCTGAAAGTTAAGAAAGTTCAGTTACAGATTTGCTGTTCTGAACTGTTTGGAAGTTTCTAGAAGACCAGTGCTTGCTTGGGCTAAAGGGAAGTCTCTGTGTTCACCAGTGGCAGTGGTTAACACTGAACAGCCTGCCTGTCCCTGGAGGAGTGGTTACTGCCTAGAAGCTGTAGTTTTATTGGCCATTTTGGGTCAATTCTAAACTCCTTGATCTCTCTCTCTTAAAACCCGGCTGCCTCGTGGTTTTGGCGTCTTTCCAAGCTTGCTAGTTGTTGCTGAAGCACCTACCAAGGGGAGAAAACGCTGAGAGAAGAAAAGGAGCCACTTTTGTGATTTTAAGTATTTTCTTCTGATTTTTTGTTAGGTTTTACTGCTTTGCCGCCTACTTTTTGGCATTTTCCGGCTTGCTAAAGTTTATATCTGTAACAGTAACAGTACTTGGAACACATCTAGAGCCTGTTTACTGCATTTACTGTGTTGCACTTAATTTAAAATCGTTTTTTTCTCTAAAAACTGCATTTTTACCTGATTTTGGCCTAGCACTCAAGTGTGGGGTCATTTATTGCACTGTTGTGAATATTTTGCTGCTTGTGTATCTCTGCTACCTTTAAACTACAACAAAAAAGAAAAAACTACAACAAAAAAGAAAAAAAAAATCTTGCTTTTTTTCCACTTTCTGAAAGTTAAGAAAGTTCAGTTACAGATTTGCTGTTCTGAACTGTTTGGAAGTTTCTAGAAGGCCAGTGCTTGTTTGGGCTAAAGGGAAGTCTCTGTGTTCACCAGTGGTAGTGGTTAACACTGAACAGCCTGCCTGTCTCTGGAGGAGTGGTTACTGCCTAGAAGCTGTAGTTTTACTGGCCATTTTGGGTCAATTCTAAACTCCTTGATCTCTCTCTCTTAAAACCCTACAACTCTCTTTTTGTGCGGTTTTGCGCACTGGGCAGCGCCGCCTAAACAGGTTTAAACTATTCCAGGCTCCACAAAGTCTGCTCTTCACTTTTTCCCTTAGAACTGTTCAAACTCTCAAAGTAATCACTCTATTCTCTTTCTAAAGCCCTGCACTTGCTAATCTCTTATAAGGAAACACTAACTAACTAAAGCACTACATCCTCCTTGACTTCTCATAAGCATTAGGCTCCTGATTGGTTCTTCCTGATCAAGTGAAAAATCAGTTCCCTTCCCTAATCTGATCAGTAAAAAAACAGTTCCCTATACTAATCTGGTATGTCCAAGGGTCAGTTTTAGGGTTACTCTCCAGTCCAGCTGGTGAATCTGGGAATTCTGAGGCAATGTTACAATTGCCTTATGTACACAGACAACCCTCTCCTCCTTTCAACAAACTATAATACATGTGAGAGATGCAGTTACACAGCCAAACTGGAGGCAGAGCTCTCTCAACCCAAGACTGGCACAGTCAGTCAGGAGGAAAAGGTAACCACCCGCACCACAAATCCAGTCTCAAACAGACCTATTGCATCTGCATACCCAACACATAAACACACAAAAACATACTCGGAGGCTCTAAATAAAAATCTGCCTAAACAGCAAAGACCTCCTAAGCAGATATCCAAGCAACAGCCACACCTCAACAATACCCACGAATCACATATCTCACAAAATCAGTGTGCCTCACAGTTACAGCCCTTAAGGCCAAACAACACACCAAATACACTTGTGGGGACTCTATTGTCCGGCACACTGACGTCCCGCTCACCAGACTGAACAAGGAGGTCACTGTAAGCTGCCTGTTGGGTGCCAGGATCCGCCACATAACGCAAGCACTCAGGTCACTCCAAAGCAAGTACAAGTATGACTCCGTCATTGTCTATGCTGGTGTGAATGACCTGAGACATACCTCCCTGGACTACATGAAGAGACATAGAGGAGCTCTCTGATCATGTAGCCCAGGCTGGTATGACCCTGACCTTGAGTAGCATCTTGCCCTCACCAAGAATGATGTCACAGTATAAAGACAAAATGATCAGTTTCAAGAATTGGCTAAAGTATTGGTGTCATTCAAAGGTGATCCAGTGTCTGTCAGCCTAGGATGACATGCTTGACAAGCCACGTTGCTTCGCTAGGGACGGCTTGCACCTGTCACCCTTAGGCTTTCGTATACTGGCCAAGGCTCTTGCCACCCCCATAGTGCCTTTTTTAGGCAAGGCTCAAAGGACAAACCCACCTCCATAGACAACCCAAGGATATAAGGTAATGCTACTCAATGCCAGAAGTCTAAACCTCAAGATGCATGCACTCAAGGCTCTCCTCAGTATGGAGAAAATCGATGTCTGTGCAGTAACAGAAACCTGGTTCAAGGCTCCTGAGAGCACCCCAGCACTACCAGGTTATAACTTATACCATGTGTTTCAGCCCCAAAACTTGGACCGAAGCACAAAAGGAGGGGGGAGTATCTATATTCATCAAAGATACCTACACCTCCAGGTTAGTGGCACTACACGAAGCATCGGAAACCATCCATGTGCAACTAACTGCGGGCAAAACTGCCTTTCAGTTTGTAGCCTGCTACAGAACACCCTCCCTATTACAGGAACCCCACTTGGCATTCCTGAGAACACTGGGGAATATGAAGGTCTCTCCAAACACTATGTTATTGGGTGACTTCAACTACCCAAACATTGACTGGGAAAACTACTCAAGCCCAAACGCCCTCGCCCAACGGTTCCTTGAATTTATAAACTCTAACGTGATGGAACAACTGGTCACCACTCCCACAAGAGGGAACAACATATTGGACCTGGTCATCACCAACATGGGGACTCTATGTTCCACACCAGAGGTAAACCCCTCATTGGTAAGATCAGACCATAAACAAATTTCCCTGGACATCCATATCCCGTCCCCACCCCCAGCCAAGGAAATCACGGTAAAGAATTTCTCAAAAGCCAACTTTGCACTTCTCAAGACTGAGATGGAATCCTTCAAAGCCCCCGGGCCAGAGGATAATACAGCCCAATCCGCAGAATCATTTACAAATGCATTCTATGAGCACCTGCAGGAATGTATGGATTGTGCTATCCCAAATAAAACCAAGACTCACGCCTCCAAAAACAGGAGACCTGTCTGGTGGACCCCGGCCATAAATAAGCTATACAACAGAAGGAGGAAGCTACTACATGACAGAGCAAAATCCCAAACAGGGAAGGCATCTCTGATCAGTATTAGCAAGAAACTTCAATCCCTCATAAAATCATCAAAGGCCAGTTTTGAAAGAAAAATTGCCCTAGACACTAAAGATAATCACAAGGCCTTCTTTAGTTATGTCAGGAATATGGGTGGAAACTCCCAGATATGCTCCGAATTGTTGCATAACGGTACACAATATACCGAACCTACAGACATAGCCAACATCCTGGCAGACAGATTCAGCGCAAACTTCTCCCCCCTTCCCCCCCAAAGGAGCAAATGCCTATCCCAACTGAATGTAACCTCCCTGACATCACAGATGCACAGGTGAAAGCTGCCCTCTTCAAAGCAAAAAAACACAGCATCTATGGGACCGGACGGTGTCCCAGGCTGTGTCTTACACGAGCTCCAAGAAGAACTTAACCCTCACATTAAGTCACTGTTCAAACTTAGCCTTACTACAGGATATGTACCCAAAGAATGGCGTACAGCTGGTGCCACAACGGACCCCAGGAACTATCGCCCCATAAGCCTGACTAGTCTGGTCTGTAAAGCTATAGAGGGTATTATCATGGAACTCATAAACAAAGAGATTGGGTGCCTCCAGACACTGGACCCTACCCAATTCGGCTTTGTTAAGGGCAGATCTTGCCTCTTAAACCTAGTTGATTTCTTTGAAACAGTTACCAAAGCCATAGATGAGGGCAAGGTAGTCCACACAGCCTACCTGGACTTCGCAAAAGCCTTCGACACAATACCCCACTCGGGCATCATAAATAAGCTTATCAGCTTAAATATCAACCCCTATATCACAAGATGGGTTGCAAACTCGCTCAGGGATAGAACCCACATGGTCAGAATCACAGGTGCCATGTCCGAATCCAAACCAGTTACAAGTGGCATCCCACAGGGCTCAGTTCTGGGACCTCTCTTGTTCGGTATATACTTCTCTGAGGTTCAGGCTAACACAGGGGGATTATGGTTGACAAATTCTGCAGATGACTGCAAATTGGGGGCCATAATCAAATCTCCAGCCAACACAAGCATCCTCCAAAAGGGTCTCACAGAGACGGATGCTTGGTGCCAGAGCCACGGCCTCAAGCTAAATGTTAAAAAGTGCATAGTCATCCCCTTTGGGAAAAACAAGGTGCCCACAAATTACCACGTAGGTGGTAATCCATTAAGTACGGAAGAAATAATTAGAGATTTGGGGACCAACGTAGATAGTAATCTCCTTTGACAATCACATTGCCAAAGTGGTTAGAAAGACCTTCTATACAGCCCACCTTATCACGAAAGGGTTCGCATCTAGATCAAGAGAGGTCATTGTGCCCCTCTACTCGTCACTCATCAGGCCCATAATTGAATACAATGCCCCTTTTGGGATGTACTTTACCCAACACCTGCAGCAACTGGAAAGACCCCAAAAGTACCTCACCAAGAGGATCATGGGCTACAAACAGATGTCCTATGCAGCTCGACTAAATAAACTCCAGCTCTACTCAGTTGCTTACCGCCTACTCAGAGGTGATCTATGCCTGACGTACAAAGCCATGTCAAACCCAGAATTAATGGACATGCTCCACCTCAAAAAATCCAAGTCCCTTAGATCTTAAACCTCAGCACAAAAATAAATAGGACATGCTGGAGGAACAGATTAATTTCCCAGAGGCTCCCCTCACTCTGGAATAGAATCCCAATTCATGTTAGACAGCCCCTCGCCAACCCTCTTCCCCCTACTTTACAGAGGCAGAGGCACAGTAGGCTAATCTAATAGGGAGGCGGAAGCCAAATACACTCTGGCTAGGCTTATAAATGCCCTAGGGCAGATAGCCTAGTATGAACCAAATTAGTGACTTCAATTCTCAGTGATTCGCCAGAAAACTACACATTTTATGATGAACAGACCAAAAGTATGTGACAAAAATCTGTACATTCTGAAAACATATGGAGAGTTCAGAGGCATGAGTATGTGTGTGACAGATCTACCACTGTGTCTTTTACTTTGAGTTGGAAAATGAAGTTGATTTCTATTTCATCTTTTGACGTTTTCAGCTGTAAATGCAAAAAACGTTTTGTTTTGTTGGCTAACGTTGTCAAAGTAGGTCACAGGCTACATCGCTCTTAACTGTCTAGATTTTCGCCTCGTATTTTGGTCTGTTTTTCATAAAATTGTGGATTTCTGAAAAATCATTAAAGACTGAATTTGTAAAATAATGACAGACATTTGAGTTTCAGAGTTCATACCCTTCAGCAAATCCATGCTAATGCAAAGCCTGTTATTTTATCAACTTTCTAAGTTTGTCAGAGCAATATTTAAAAATTGTCCCTATTTTTTAGCTTTTGTAGTTTTGTCCAGATTTCTTGCTCTAAGAGGTTGAGGGGTATATTTAACAGTTCGAGCAAAAAAAATTTAATTCAGTTTTGTATGGCTGATTTGCGGTCTTGGTCCGTCCAAGGCAAGCATTCCATGCTAATATAGTCGTGAAGTTATTGCCATATTTTCATACTCGAGCTTCCGAATAATTTAAGCGTGACCGCGCGCCTTTCGGACGTCAGTCAAAGCGGCAAAGTCCCCCACTAGTGCATACCTCTCAAGTGTACCTCATTACGAGGAACGTACCTCATTCGGGGTCTTAAAACGATCATGTTCCTCAAAGTTCCACATTGAAAGACTCTGACACACGTTCGCGGTTAGGATTTTTTTTTTTTAGTGAAATCCATGGTAAATAGAAACAAACGAATCATATTAATTCATTAAAAGCTCTTCTTTATAAGTAAAACCAGCGTATTTTAATCATCCTATGGCCTTCCTATTTGAAGTTGTTAGTAAGCCATTAGCATGCGTTCCACATTTTGCCCATTTGTTCCACATTATGAGGGCTAGTGTTCCTCATTTTAGAGATGGAAGGTTGAGAGCTGTGCCCGGGTGGTCTTTCTCCAAGTACAGCGCAAAAGTTGCTGGCGGTTATTTGCTCCATATTTACTGGACAGCAAAGGTTACAGCAATGAACATTAATATGATGTAAATACAAAATGTACTTTTAAATATTTTTCAATTTTCTAGGTAGTCCATAAGTGTGACAATATTCGAAACAGAACGTAGTGACACCTTTGCAAACAAGCATATTTCAACATTGCCCGAAAGCATACAGTCAAGGAAACTCGTTTCATTACGTATTAGCTGCTTCTCAGTGAGAAAGTAAAACGATACTATGAATGACATTTACTGTCAAACCAAGAAATACTGGCTGACAAGTAGTTTTGGTATTATTTAACAAACCGTACAACGCAGCAATACAAAATTTCAGCGCTCTCTCTTCCACAGCACAAATCAGAACACCAACTCAGCGCCAGCAAACGCGGCCCAAACACTCATCATACACTATACATATGTAAAGTACACAAAACGTAATTGTTATGACAAAACGGAAGTTTATGTTCACTATTCTACGCAGGCAACTCTACTGTGCGGCTGCTATGGTTCCGGGTGTATCACGTTACGTGTTAAAGATGGCGACGTCCTTATCTTGTTTCGGATGTTTAGTGACATTTATTTTATTCGGAATACTATTGCTATTTGACAGTGCTATTGCATTTCGAGAAGTAGAGGTATTGTTGCCCAAGTAATAAGATTGAATGCTATTAAAATATAATTGATATTGTTATTGTCATGTGTTTAGTATCCGAGGAGATGATGTACTTGGTGACAGCCGGCACAAAACACCTCATTATTATTATTGACAGGATTGCTGTGACGGGGGAAAATAAACAGTTTTATTTACTGTATATGTAGTGGTATGGGATAGTTACAGGACCTGGAATTTGGAAACGAGACAGACTTTCTTATTCTAGGTTGAAATTGTAGATCTTTTCTTTGGCAGCCTTATGGAAGAACTGCTAAGGAAAAATGTTAAAAGTTTGGAAGACTTTCTAGCGTAATTTGCAGGGCATGACATCATGGATTCACAACAAAGAAAGTCACGTCACACAAATCAAATTGAGTTAATTCGACCGGATATCCAAACATAACAATGACTCTATAGAGGATCTTCCTCATGTTGCTTTTTACATGGTATTACATCAAAATGTTTCTTAATTAGCCAGGTTGGGAGTGGGTCTTGTAATGTGTAAGATTTCTAGGTGGTAGCATGTAAAGGACCGTGGAAAAGTGAGCTCACTAATACAAAGAGGTGGTGCAGTGGGGCCCAGTAGGGGGGTCATTACTGGGTCTGGTCCTTTTCCCTTTCTTTATAAGTGAACTTGCAGCTGGGTGATAAGAAACATTTGCTTTTTAGGGTGACATAACACTACGCAGCTGGGTTGATGCAATAAAAGGTCTAAGAAGGATGAAACTAATAGTTCAGGCCATCATCATCATGATCCAGGGAACACTTTTAGAATAATATGTCTGGAATGTAGAACTCAACAAAGTAGTGCATAGCCGAGTGAGAAGGGGGTTACTAGAATTGACAACAAATGAGGAATAGGACTTAAAAGTGTGCTTATTGTAAGATCATAGCAAGGAAGGGCAGTAGAATATTTAAATGTACATCTACAAGCATCACTGGTAGAAAATAAGAAAATTGTATTCCTAATCTAGGTCATTGTTTTTGGCCCTTTCGAGAGTGCTTTGTAAGTTATGCCAAGTAATTAGCATGACATGGAGTATGGCTATGGTGCATGGTCTTTAGCAGAGCATTAGAACCTACATAATAGGAATGTGATAACTTTTATTGTCTTGAGGAAGGGAGGTAGGCTGGTGATTTGTTGGAATGTTTCTGTACTGAAAGGTAATTGGCGGAGTCTATTCAGGTACTACTCTTGAAATGCAGACTTGTGGAGTGTTTAGTAGTTGGAATGGGATAAGCATACATAAGATCATCCTTACAGAAGACTTTGGGTTGGAGTAGGGGAATAAAATGGATGTGTAGCTTATCTCGTACATATTGAGCAGATTATGTGGTCTTTTAGTTTCATGGTAGTTACCAGGCATGTAGTCCAGGAGACTACTGGGGAGCTTAGACCAATTTCACAGTTGCCTTAGTAGTGTTTAAGTAATTTGCGCAGTTACACATTAGACAAATGGAGGATGAGGGTATTGCATCCTATACTATAGGAAGCAGCGCTAACAGCTCATAGACTTAATTATTTGTGCTACTTACCTAATTTTGCTGAAGTTATCTGCTACCAACCTCTGTATACATGATCTAAAGCAGTTTGCCAACTGCATTACAATCTCTAAAGTGTCCTTAGAATGTGAAAAGCACTGTAATGTTGCTGATGTAGAAGGTGAGCATCGCTGCCTTACAGTGCTTGGCTGTTTGGTTCAATTTCCAGCTGAGTTGCCTTGTCTGTGGTGTTTACATATTTTCCTTGTGCTCATCTTATCTTCTTTCCCAGGTTGCTAGTTTACTCCTGCTTCCCAAAGGTGTGGTTAGTGGATTCATGAGTTTCTAAATATGTGTGTGCGTCTGTGTGTTTCTTGGTATCTCATCCAGGGCTCACTTACTGTCTTATAGCCTATTGTTTGCTAGTATGTTCTGTCTTTCTGAATAGGTTGTGATTGAAGAAGTGGGTAAACAGAATCAGTAAACGATACAGAGTAATATATTTGAATCTTGGGTCCATTTTGGCTTGGGAGGTTAATTTGCATTAGACCGATTTAGAATGATGAAATAATTTTCTGCTAATTTCTGAGCCCAACTCAACAACATACCCCGTTTACTTTTACCTTAATCCAAAATGGAGTGATTCCTGGGAAACATAAGTTGTGAAAAAGACCATTTGTGGCAGTGCAGTGTTTTACTAAATTAATATAATTAAAATTGAAAAGTGTGCACTGTGATCCTAGATATAATATTCCTTATCTTGCCCTTAACATGTACTGGGTAGGTTAATTGGCCTTGCATAGCACAGGGGATACCATTATAGTAACAAGGAGATGTAATTTCATAGAATATGGCTGCATAGATATAATGTGCTAGCCCCCCCCCCCCTTTTCATGTCTGATGTATCTGCAAGTGCATTTACACAGTACACATCCGTAATGTCACCCTGTTTATGTGGAATATGGCAACAGATACACTATGTGCATACCCTATGTTTCCCCAAGCTTCCAATAGGTGAAGGTATAGCTGGATGAAAAAGACAGGCAAAGCTTCAACTCCAGAAAGATCTGAAGAAATCATTTGTCCTTACCCCTAAAATAATCTGTGTTTAATCATCTTGAGTGGTGTAGATCCTCACAGTGTCTACTGTTTTCTTCGTTGAATCCACATGTAATAAAGCACTGATGGCTGATCACTGATGTTGCTGATATTTAGATTGTTTATACAGTAATTGCAAGTATCAGTAGTGTGGTGCTCCTGTGCTAGAGGTGTACCTGACTGCTCTTTTAGTAAGTGTGTATGTACTTGTATATTTATACAGTAGCAAATATAATATATATATATATATATATATATATATATATATACTCCATTTGAACAGCTCTATTGTTGGTTCTACAACGGGACGCCTTTTGAAAGTTCTTCCTAATATCATTCCTACCTCCTCTCCGAGTCAGAATGTTGTAGTGACTCCACCTCCCAGCAACAATCACATTATTTTTTCTCCTCGAACTAACCATTTATCTCCAGTTAGACCTCCTTTCCCATTAGACCGCCTTCTGTGGTTATCTCTGCTATTAGACCGCCTTTTGCGGTTGTCTCTGCTAATAGACTGCCTTCTGAGGTAATCTCTGCTAATACTGCTAATACTTCCTATACGTGTGATCCTATGTTTTTGCTGGAACCTCCCATTACTAATAACCCTATTATTAATGATTCCTTTGCCATTAATTCTGTTAACAATGACTCCTTTGCTAATGAAGCTTTTTTTATCCAAAAGGGTAAACATCAGGCCCCCCTCCCCAATTATTACCAGGAGGAGAGGGAGACTTCTGTCCTATGGGAACAAAGGGAATGCTTTGAACCATCAGGAACTTATGGGACAAACAGTGAATGTGGAGATCGGCTTGACTCAAGCACTACCACAAAGAATGTCTCTTCATACAGGGAGAGGACAGACCAGAGGAAGACCCAGAAGAGTTATGCGCTGAAGGGAATTCTTTCAAGTGTACAAGCTGACTTTACACAGACCTCTTTTTATGCTTCTAGCTCAGAAGTGTTTAACCTAACTGACAGATCTTTATCTGACTATGTTATCAGCCTATTAAAGTTGGGTTTCTCCTTTATACCAGCTTATAGGGCTGATCTTCCTTGTTGTTAGAATTAAGATTATATGTTAGGAAACTTAACCTTAAATTGTTATGTCATAAGGATTCTGATGAAATAGACAAACTAATTCCCTTCAGTGGTAACAATTCCGGTTCCACCTTACCCATCAGAAAAAGTTTATATAACCCCCCTCTGTGTAATACGTTACACATATTCCTCAAACTGTGTGAAAAAGATTTACGTGCTCTATTAAGAAACCAGTGTCAGTTTAAATGGTTTAATTTATCTGATAACCAATTATCTGCCCTCAAAACTTTGAATTCTGACAAGTCTTTAAGAATCATGAAGGCAGATAAAGGCTCGGGTATTGTATTGATGGAGCAAGAGAAGTATACGCAAACTTTGCTGAATGATTTAAATAATAATGAATATTACTCTCCAGTGGAAATGTCTGATGTTAAACGTGCATTTAAAAGTATTGATAAAACCATTTCCAGATTACTTAAAGATGGTAAGATTTCTGAACATGAAGCTAGATTTATTATTGTTAATGATCCACATTTAGGTAAATTCTTTGGAATTCCTAAAATGCATAAGAATCAGACTAACCCTCCATTCAGACACATCCATTCAGACACATAGTTTCCAACAAGAAAACTAAGACCGAAGGCATAGCAGAGTACATTGATTGTATTTTAAATCCTATTGTACAGAACTCCCCCTATTTTTTAAGGGATTCCTGGGACTTTTTAAACCTTCTACATAATAACCCCCCTCCACATTCTCATATTATATTGTTCACATTAGATATTGAGTCACTCTACACTAATATTCCACATGACACAGGTCTAGAGTTTCTCAACAAATATCTAACACAGCACACGTCTTTATCTGAGGATAGAATCCACACTATCTGCTTACTTACTTCACTAGTTTTAGAAAATAATTTCTTTTATTTCAATAATAATATTTTCCACCAGATTAAAGGAGTAGCTATGGGGGCCAAGTTAGCACCTTCTTTTGCTAATCTAGTTCTAGCTTGTTGGGAAAGGGACTCGCTAGTGTCATTACAAGGCTTCAAACATGTTCTGCTATAGAGAAGATACATAGATGACCTGTTTTTTATTTCAGGTGGCAATGAGACTTAACTTCTTGAATTCGTTGAACAAATATCTGTGAGCATTCCTTTTTTAAATTTCAAGGTGTCAGCACAGGGCAAACAGGTAAATTTTTTTAGATATACTGGTTTCTTTTACAAATGAACCCCTAGAATGGACTTCCACGATCTTTAGGAAACAAACTTTCAGAAATAACTATCTACATTTTGATAGTATGCACCCAATATATATGAAGCGCAACATGGCTAAAGGGCAATTTATCAGACTGTCCAGAATCATAAGTGAGAAACAAACTTTTAGTTTTTTTTTT